>NC_056732.1:1185898891-1185911391 GCF_019279795.1 Protopterus annectens | reverse complement strand
ATGTTTCTGGCACCAGTCATTTATTTGGATGAGACCCTCTTGGAGGACATCCAGATCACTTGGGGAATTGGTGACAGTGCCCAGCTTACAGTCATCTGAAAACCTGGTCAGCCATAGCCCACTGGTTTTGGCCTGCACCTCAGAGAAGTATATCCTGAATAACAGAGGCTTCAAGACCGATCTCTGGGGTACACCTCTTGTTACAGGTCTACTGCCTGAGGTGGCCTCCTTTTTTTTTTTTTTTTTTTTTTTTAATTACAATAATTTTTAATTTCATTTTGCATTTATAAAAAACACAAAAATGGTCATATTTATAACATGACCATAAGAGAAAGTTATACATTGCAGTTAATACAGAAACATGAAGGTCATATAACAAACCTATTTGCACTATATACATAGATCCTTTCTCAAACAAGTTTAAACAATATAAAGACAACACATACATTAATGTTTGCAATACCATATTTTGTTGTGAGTTTGTGGGTTGATTCGATGGTTTCTATCAGTGAGCCAGTTTGCTACCCATCTGGTAACATATGTATTGGTGCCTAGTTGAGAGAGTGTATCTATTATGTCCAAGTGGGTAATAGTGTCAAAAGCTTTGGCCAGGTCAAGGTAGGTGGTGTGCACCATCTTACCCTTGTCCATGGCTTTTGTGACTGTCTCAAAGAAGTCGATCAGATTTAACAGACATGATCTCTCCTTGGCAAAGCCAAACTGTGTGGGGTCGAATATTTGGAGGTTGCCAATGTCTATGTTAATGATGTCCATGATAATCTGTTCCATGGCCTTACAGATCAGGCTAGTTAGGCTGATGGGTCTATAATTTCCCATATCAGTGGACACTTCACCTTTGTGTAAAGGGATGACAGTAGCTGTCCTCCACTCAGCTGGGACAAAGTCGGTATTCAGGCTTTGGTTGAACAGGGTGCCTAATGGTGATGCAAGTTCATGCCTGAGTTCATGTAGGATGCATCCTGGGATGTTATCGGGTCCCATGGAGGCTGTATGTTTTGCCTTTGAGAGGGCAGTGATGACCTGTTCCCTAGTGATAAGGGGTGGGGGGCAGGTAATGAGGATGTCCTGATTTACTGATGGGGGACAGAGGGGTGAAGTTTGTACTGAATCTGTCAGCCAGTAGATTGGCTATATCTACAGCATTAGATATAGATATACCAGAATGTGATATGAAATCAGTCAGTTAAGAAAATTACTTTACCCACTGCTAATATTATTGAGCTAACAACATAAATCTGGGATGGAGGAATATATTTAGAGACCAATTTGCCACACACTAAAAGTGTGTGAGATAGTTATAAGTAGCAAAGTAAAACATAAGAGGTAATAGTATACATAAAACAAAGCTGCCCTTTTGACAGCAAAGGAGGAAAATTACAAAAAAATTAAAGCCATGATATAAATCCCCTTTGGACTTATAATATGTTATGTGGGTGAAAAGATAGTCTATGGTATTCATAAACATTTTATGCTGTAACATACAGCCATGTTGTGGATTCATGAGTCTATGTTGTCTGGACATTAGTATAATTCATAGACTAGAAATGTGATAATTTCAAATCATGCACAGATGGTCATGATCTGCAATTTCTGGTGCATATAAGTATGCATGGACTACACTAAGCAGCTTGTGTATACCAGCTAAAGTAAGTAGCATAAATGGTATACCTGTACCATACCTGTACCCATCATAGAAAAGTATCATAGTCTCATAGTAGACGATTAGGCTATAACACAAGGGGCCTTTTAAGCATAGCCATGCTTCGCAGCAAAACTTGACAGGTATTGGCTCCCAAGGATTTTGTGGTGGGATATATACCTGGGCATGACTAGTGGCGCATTTACAAATGTCCCCTCTCTAACAGATACATGCGGACCACACCAGGGGTAGATTTGTGGTTTCCCCATTCACTGATCCAAGTTTCACTTGAATAAGTGCAGAAAAATCTCTGCTTCAGATGGCAAGTAAACCTGTTCCAGAGAAGGGGAGCCTCTGCGATGTAGGCTGCCTCTCCAGAATACTTTAATTATGCTGCAGGTAAGGTTTAGGTCCCTGGACTGGGTCTTCCTGATGTTGTTTGTTTTACTGATGTACAGCAGGTGCATTAGGGCAGAATGAGAAGATGCTTTGTGGCCAGGCATAGGTCACCTGTCGGCAGCCTGTAGGAGACTGAATTTATGGCAAGGCTTTGAGGTTGTCTGCATAAGAATTGTTTTCCACACCATGTATTCCTTTTGTGAGGAATTTCTGTAGAAACTCCAATTGTTGCATATTCCTGGCCAGGTACATACTTAAAGGGACATTGTACTCAAAGATAGGTCTTATGAATACAGAGAACAATGGAACAAAAACATGTTTGGTTGTACATTTCATACTTCTGCTTATAGGTTGTGCAACACAAAATGATTTCCTCATTACAGAAGACACATGATGGACAAATGCCAAATCACTGTCTGTATGTGTTCCCAAATCCCTGACTACAGAGTCTACTCTTAGGGGTGCATTGTCAATGTAGTAGTTTGCAGGGGTGGCCATCTTTCTAAAAGATACCGTGATGCACTGTTTGGTATTGAGTTTTAGACTATGATTCTGGCACTGGTTATTAGTCTGTGTCAGGCCTTCTTGGGGGATATTTGTGTTATAGGGGATTCAGTGACTGCACCTAATTTGCAATCATCTGTGAATTTAGTCAGCCTGAGGTCTTTGACAATAGCCTGGACCTCAGAGAAGTAGATGCCAAACAGGGGCAGCCACAACACTAAGCTCTGAGGCACCCCACTAGTAACAAGCCTTTTCATGGAGGCAGACTTCACTAGTCTGCCTTCTTGGATCCAGTCTGTAAGCCTGCTGGCAATCAAGTGGGTAATGTAAGGGTTTATACCTATTTTAGTGAACTTTTCTACATTGCCCTACTGGAGTTTTGTGTCAACACTTTACCCAGGTTGAGGTAGGATGTATGCACAATTTTGCACTCATCCACTGCTTTGATAATCTTCTCCACCAGGTTGAGTAGGCAAGACCTGCTCTTGACAAACCCAGACTGATTTGGTCCAATGTTTGTAAGTTACCTATGTTGTTATTTAGGATATCCATGGTTATTCTTTTTATAGCTTTGCAAATCAGGCTATTCAGGCTTATGTTTTTATAATTCCTTGAGTCCATGGATGGCCCACCTTTGTGTTGTGGGAAAACTGCTGCAGTCCTCCATTTGTGGTTACATAATGATTCTAGCAGTCTCAATAGATAATGTTTCATGCTATTAAGGATGCATCCTTGGCTATTATTGGGACCTACTGATGCAGTTTTCTTGGCCTTAGAGAGCACCTTGAGTACCTTGAGTACCTAATCTCTGGTGATATGGCAGTTAAAGGATGTAGGTATTTCCTGAGGGGCATCTAACAGTGACAGGGGGTATAATTAGAGCTACTTTTTTTTTTTTGCAAAGAGATCTGCTATACCTTCTGTATAGGCTCTACCATTTAAAATTAATTTGATACATTGCTGCTTATCACCTTTGAGGTTACAGTCATAGTTGAAGAAAACCTTTTCATTGTGCTTGGCCTGGGAATTTAATTTTACCTCAAATGTGGCTTTGGTAGACTTTATTAGTCCCAAAAATCTGGATGGCACTGGATACCAGTCAAACACTCAGGCAACAGTAGGGTGGACACCAAGTTTTTCTGAGGTCTCTGGAAATAAGCTAAGAGATATGCAAAAACTCCAAATTAATAGAGTCAGAGAAGACTATCTGAATAAAGCAAATAGCCCTCTGAACAATCAAGCAGTCTAATTTAAAGCTTTTTTGTTTGATTTCAAACTGAGACAAACCAGGCTGCCTTCTACTGTCACTAGAAATGCAGTCCCGGGCATTCTTAATGTAAAACTGCACTACAGTTAGTCCAAAGTGAATTCAAACAGGACTATCAAACAAAATATCTAGAAGCACAAACTTTAGAACTACTATAATACAGAGAAACCAGCAGCATGGTTATTGAAAAGTAATAATACTTTACAGTGATAAAGACCAGAAAAAATATAATAATTTAAAAATATAGCAGCAGAACTCTTATTAAATATCTTATAAAAGTAAAAAAAAAATCAATTTAAAGTACTTACCTGTGCTAGAATGGCAATGAATACAAGACAAACACTCAGGAAACAATGTGGTGGACACCAGGTGTCTATAAGTTTTGGGGAAATGAGACAAATTTATAGAGGGAGCAAAAACTGACAAAACCATTTATACTTCTGTTGGTGTTACATCTGCACCCCCGTAGCACTACTACAACTTTAAAACACCTGTCTATTGATGAAGCTGTTGATTACTTTAATGCTAATTTCCTAGCAATACTCAACCACCATGCTCCTACCTGCTCTGTTAGGATAAGAACTAAATCTGCTCCTTGGCTTTCTAAGGAAATTAAGCAAAAAATCCATCTCAGAAATAAATACTGGAATAAATCACGCTTAACTAAAAACCCTGTTGACCTCCAAAACTACAAACAACTGAGAAATGAAACAAAAAAAGCTATACTGTCCGATTAACAAAACTATTACCTACAATCACAATAGACCAACCATAATAAACCACAAAAGTTCTGGGCAAGTATTAATCAATTATTACATCCCGGTCAATCTATCACATCTAACTCTCAAGGCACTGACAAGGACAATCCTAAACAAACTGCTAATGCCTTTAATACATTTTTCACTAAAGCAATTCAAACTCTTGCCAGTTAGCTCTCTCCTCAGAACATAACTATATCTAATTTCTGACTCTAACCGACCACCTCCGTTTCACTTCCAACCTGTCCCAGCAGCATTTATTCTCACCCTTATCCAAAAACTGAAACCATGCACTCCTTCTGCTGACCAACTACCTGCAGAATACTTACAGTTAGCAGCCAAATCTATTGCTTACCCCATCTCCATTCTCATCAATAGAACCATCACCATTGGTTACCCCATATCCATTCTCATCAACAGAGCCATCACCATTGGATACCCCATCTCCATTCTCATCAATAGAACCATCACCATTGGTTACCCTGTCTCCATTCTCATCAACAGAACCATCACTGAAGGATACATCCCCAAACTGTGGAAAGTCTCTCATATTATTCCCCTTCATAAGGGGGGAGACTCCACTGAACTCTCCAACTATCGTCCAATAGCCCTACTTTCCCCTTTATCTAAGATTATGAAAAGATGTATCCACAGGCAATTGCTAGACCACTTTCTCCATAATAACCTGCTTTCCAACTCCCAACATTGTTTCAGACCTTCCCATAGCACTACTACTGCCCTCCTTTCCTTTATGGACACCATCAACAAAAAACGTAACCTTAATATGCTTTCCTCTGCACTTTTCATTGACCTGTCCAAGGCATTTGACATGGTAAATCACAATATACTCATAAACATTCTCAAATCTCTGTCATTTGACATACTAACTATAAAATGGTTCCAGTCCTACTTAAATAACAGACATCAAGCTGTGCTCTGGAACACCATTCTTTCTACCAATCTACCTGTTGACATTGGTGTCCCTCAAGGGTCCATACTGGGCCCCCTCCTGTTTTCTATATTCATCAATGACCTTCACCAAGTAGTTCCCCAAGCTACATTGCATACAATACGCAGATGACTCTACACTTATATGCTCAGCCACATCTATATCTGAACTTCACTCCCTTACAAAAGACATATTTGACTCTGTAGAACTATGGTTTACACAACACTGTCTCCTACTAAACCCTAAAAAAACTAAACTTCTCCTTTTTACACCTACTAGGAAATCTCCCCCAATAGACTTCACTGTAACATCCAATAATGGTACTCTTATATCCCAAGATCTTACTACCAAACTGCTAGGTATCACCATAGACAACAACCGTAACTTTGACACCCATATCAACAACACTTTGAAAACTATTAATAAAAAATAGGCTCTCTTCACAGGATCAAACCCTTCCTCACTCCTGCAACTAGAATAACTATTGCCCATACCCATCTAGTCTCTACCCTTCTTTATGCCTCACCCATATTTACTAATCTGACAAAAATAACCTTAAGAAACTAGAAAACTCCTACAATAATATAGCCAGGTTTGCCACAGGTAACCCTTTCAGAACACACCGCTGTATTAATCTAAAGCATCTAGGGTGGCTTGAATTACAGCAGCAGCTGAAATTTAATCAACTGGCCATCGCCCATAAAATATTTTATCAACCTGCCAAGACACCCATCCTATCTAATCTTATTCACCCCTACTATAACCTGAAGTCCCTAAGATCTTCACAAAAACTTCTTGTAAATATCAGTAAATTAAACAATAGAGCTGGAGACTCTCCCTTCTCTAATACTGTTGGATAAACCTGGAACCTACTTCCCTCTGAACTTTCCACACTTCCCTCTATTACTCTGTTTAAAAATAAACTTAAGCTCTTCCTCAAAACACATTGGATGTGCCCCTGTACTAAACCTGACTGACCAATATGCTCTTGTTACTTCATTCAAACTTACCTTCTCATCTCTGCAATAATTTCATCTTAGCAACTACTATTCTACCTCTCTATCATAGTCTTACTTATTACTGTATTCTCAAAAAAGTGACATGTTTTACTACTTGATATATTACTCAACTGCTACTCCATTTTACTTTCTTTTTATCTTCCTTTCTTATCTACATTTATACTGTACATTTTTAGCTATCATTCTTTCAAAACATTTAATTGTAACTTCATTAGTATTTGTACTGTCTAGTCGAATATTTTGCATTTTTATACTTTATTAATGTGTGACCACTTAAAGTTTTTTTTTTTTTTACTGTGAATATATTTGCATTTTAAATATGCCCCGGGATTCATGAACGCTGCGCCAGGCGGACGCATAGCGTAGGTGTTACAATGCCAAATATGGCCGCCGAGCGATTCAGGTACGATCCAATTCCACGTGCACTACCGGCGTGCGCCAGATCTGCGCCGCCTCCGGTGTAGGTATGCTAAACACCCCATGTGCGGTGTTGCACCATGCAAATGAAGGCATATAGTGATCCACGAAGTGGCGCAGGCGTAGCATAAGGGCACGGCAATGTAAACCAAAAAAAAAACGGTTTACATTTACCCAAACATAACATAGGAGTAACGGAAGGCTGTCAACGTCAGGTATCACACTGTTGCCATATGCCAATGGCGAAAGACACACAGAATGTCAGAAGAAAACATGCACAACATGTAAATAATAACATAAATGGTATGTCCACAGAAACTCACAGCAGAACCCCAGGACATGTCTGCGGAAGGTGCTAAACAATGAAATAATATGACAATGTCATAAAACAGCAGTGTAATACACATCACCTTCACAGCCACAATACACCATGGTATGCATGGAAAGCCACATCCACGGTGCAAGGGTTGCCAAGGAGTCACGGCAGTGTTCGGCACGGTAACTATGAATTAGTAGTCAATGCCATGCAAAGGAGGCAGATAATACTGAATCGCAAACCCCCCGCCGGCGTAAGGCTGTACCAAACGACGCAGCGGTAATACACCGAGGAGTGGCTCAGAGGGAATACATGTCACCTGCAGAGGGGTGTGCCACTGTAGGAGGAAGCACATTGGAGCTCAGCAAACCTGGGCTGTACATTGCACATCACAGCTGCAGGACCGGCATGTGGGGAAATAGTTGAGCTGAGAGCACACAATGCACGCAGAGGTGCATGTGCACGAGGATGACTACGTTCCCTTAACCCAGTCATGTGACGCTCGCCCCGCAAATAACATCGGATACAGGAAGGTGATGTTGAGAATATGAGGAAATGCGGAAGCAGTGTAATTGGAGTAGTAATGGGCAATCAACAGTAATCAACCCACGAAGGCCAATCGGCGGCAGCTGACAACTCTGCATGCAGAAACCTGCAAAACGGGATAGGGGAGGCATATGAATGCAAAGAAAGTAGGGGAGGTAGCAGATTGCAAAGAGTGAAGACCTGACACAGCAGAGCCAAGTAGACAGGCAGCATAACGGCAGCACACAAAGCACGATATGCCATGTCCCAGAAACTACATGACAGGGCTCTGCAGGATGCATGCCAGGAAATAGTAGGTGCAACGTGCAGAAACAGTAAGGTAAGGTCGAAAGCTAATCCATTGCAGGCAAGAGTAATGCAACACCAAAGGCAACAGCGTTGCAGTGCCAACGGTAAAACACGGAAGATAATCTCCAGATACGGCCGCACAGACACACCCTATGACATCACCAGGTGTACAGCACAACAGTATAAAGTGTGAATGCACACAACACACAGCCGTGTATTCCCAAATGCCGCACCATAGGTGTAAACACACGGGGAACTTTTAAAATGTACATGTTGGGTGCCGCCGTGGCCGTGATCCATCAGCATGTGTTAGAGACAGATGGAGTTGTAGAGGAGGGTGCCGACAACTACCGTAGGCCTCAGAGGAGAAGGAGAGTGTTCAGACCAAGGGTAACCTACCAGGGGCTACAAGACCTGGAGATAGTAGAGCGTTACAGGGTGGATAGGGACACGTTACAGCAAATAGTGGAGCTGTGCCGGCCATGCCTGAGAACAAGAAACAACAGAGGGGAGCCCATCCCAGTGGACACAAAGGTATGTGTAAGCTTGCGAATACTGGCCACAGGTACCTTTCAAAGGCCAACTGGGGATATAATGGGCATCTCACAGGTATCAGCATCCAGGGTACTACACCAGTTTCTGGATGCCATGTTACCACATGCCAATGAGCATATATACTTTCCCAGATCTCAGGAGGAGTTGGCTAGCAATATGTGCCACTTCCACCATGTGGCACAATACCCGGAGGTACTGGGTGCGATAGACTGTATGCACATACAAATCAAGTCACCACCTGGTGAGCAGGGTAGACGCTACATAAACCGCAAGGGATTCCCCTCCATCAATTGCCAGGTCGTGTGCAATGCGCAGGGCATTATCATGGATGTGTGTGCTGGCAGCCCTGGAAGCTACCACGACTCCCATATCTGGCATGCCTCACAGCTGTACCAGGTATGCGCCAGGGGGGACATCCCACAAGGCCACCTTGTGGGGGATGCTGGCTATGCACTGGAGCCGTGGATGATGACTCCCATCAGAAATGCACACACACACATGCAAGAATGCCATAATGAGGCACACGCACAAACCAGAATAATCATAGAGCGTGTGTTTGGGATGCTGAAATCACAGTTCCGGTGCTTGGATACATCCGGTGGAGCCCTGCAGTACTCTCCAGGCACATGTGCCCACATATTCATAGTATGTGCCATGCTACATAATATGATCCTGCGGAAGCAGCTGCTGCAGGGACATAATGGTGAAGGGCCACAAAGCCCACCACAACTGCCAAAGCCAGTCCAGGCACAGAGGGTTCAGGACCATGAACACACTGTGCCAGCCCCAGTAGGCAGACGGAGGCATACCCAATATCCCTATGCCCTGGCAAAGAGGGAACGTATAGCACATACTCTGACAGCGTAGGCCCCATGGACTGACACCTCCCTACCTGCACACACAGTGAAATGGACGGCACACAAACATGGCCACCCGTAAAGTGTACCGTATGGGTGGCCCCATGTGTGACTCCAACATAGGCAGCACCCAAACACTGTACACCCAACAGCCAGCGGAGCATGGAATGCCAACACCTGAACCGTACGCGGGTCCTACAGCAGACGGCGTTGCTGTATGCTGCCACATTCGCCGCAAGGTGTATACATATAGACATGTAGATATGTGCATATACAGATATGTAGATAGATATAATTACATATATAGAAATATATGTACACATATACATATAAGTACAACAGGTAAGACAGGGAATCAGAGGGATGTAAGGTGACAGAGAAGTAACACGCGATATCTGTACATAGTATACATAGTGAAAGACAACCTGAGCATCCAGGAGGTTTAACAGAAGAGGAAACCGCCACCCATGGAAAGGTCAACATACCGAAATGCATAACTGCGAGTCAGAATGATCGCCAGGCCACAGTACAGTAACAGTACATGCGCGGGTAATACTATGATGATATGAGGGGGGAGGTAGACACTGCCGCTGGTGATGCGGCCCACGCAGGTACTGTGTGCAACCGTCCCTGTGACTGCCACAGTATGTGTATGTGTGCGGTGAGGGTGCCGTGTGTTTTGCTGTGCGAGTGTAATGTGTGTGCCACTGTAAAATGTGTATGTTGGTGCCATGTTAGAGGTGGAGTGGAATAACATGTGTAGGCATACAGTACACTAGCCACAGGCGTATGTACACCAGTAGTCCCAAAGTAGTACTGAGAGCCCCACCCTGGCTAGGCGTGTGGCGACGTATAACGATGCAAAGTGAAAATGTCCCAGAATGTACCACAGGAATATACCCCACATGAAATGGAAAGGACGTATGTACTAATCATGACCGTATGTATGACACCGATATGCTAATTGCAAAACGATACGTTGGCAAAGTTACACAGCAATAGGTATGTACCGCAGAAATACGCATGTGCTACCCCGGTACTGACCGTGGCCACGTATCGGCCCGTAAACACCGCTGTGTGTTCTACAAGTGTCAAACAAGCAATCGCCACCTGAATAGGTGGCAACCACTGGCAAACAGGCCATCCCAAGTACAGGACCACAATGACTGTAAATATCTGGGACAGAATGACAAGGGATAGTCGTCACGTACAAACAACCGCAGATATACCACTGATGTGACGGAGGAATACATGCAGGAAGCACACACGCAGGCGATACCAACACCACATGACAACAACTCAACCTACACTCCCAGAACAACAGACAATTAACTGTCAACTCCCCAGGCAGGGATGGAGCACACAGACAAGCATACCGTGTATGTAGAGATGCAAGGCCCACAACCCGTATCCGTCACCTACAACCTCCGATATTCCCCATTGCACATATCAAAGGGATACAAGCTGTAATAGCAGCACAAACATACAGGCAGTCAATGACAGCTGCATAACCGCAAAATCTCGCGTGGGAAACACTATCAACAGCGGATGCATACTTGCATCCGTTGTTTAAAGTAATACAACAGCTATGTTACACATCCGAATGCAAAACGCCATCAACAGACGCCGTCAGGACAGGGACACCCACATGTCGAACATAATACCATACCCAACACACACAATCCACAGCTAACACCACTGCGAAATGTACCTGTCGCCACACATAGCGACTGCATTTACACATAACATAACACAATACAGACCATCTCCACGAAGGTAGGGCAAACAGCCAACGCCCAGGTGAGGAATGCAACCATACCCTAGTTACGACACGTAATGTACGAATGGAGTAGATGCACAGGTGATATGCGCACAAGTACACACTGAGGAACAGCTATTGGTGTGATGAACCCACATGTTGCAGGTATCGACGGATATAAGAATGACTCCCAGGATATTCAAACCGTATGTTCATACCGTACCAGTACTCCACAACGGAAAGAGTAACAAATCGGAATACCGATACACGCAACGAAAAACGGAAGGAAACACTGACAAGGTATGTAGAACCCACGATATGTACGGGTGTGTAATGCATGATGTGTATGACGAAGCTGTACTGTATGTGAATGGTGTTTGTAAGTAATGATACTTGTCCATAATGCAGAGAGTGGTGAAAGGTGGTTATGTAGTACTATCCTGCTGAGCATACCAACGACTGTGGACACCGTGTGCACAGCAGTGGGACATCATGTACACAGCCGGGATAACACAAGGGATGCCACAGGGGGGCATAACAGAGAACAATGCCACACCACACGCCGATGCTGGCAGTGGATGTCCAACAAGGAAGTGCCATAGCAGGGGATAGGACATGTATGTATACTGTCACAGCACACATGTGTATGGGCATATACCGTCGATGTCATACGTAATGTGCGCCTGACGTGCACGTATGCCTTGCAGTAGGGGATACTATGTCAAGTATGTGTAATGTAAAGCTGTCATGGTGGATATGACAGACATCATACACAGTATCACAGGCATATCATGCATAATGGAGTTATTGCCTATTGGTATGTACAATAACAGGATACATATGGCCTGTAGATATGGGACAGAGTAGTAGCATAATAGCCATCCAAAATGGAAGGAACACCAAGTAACCATGGCCAAATGATCTGTAGCAGGTGCAATGTGGGCAACAATGAAGTCCGGCAGGTCCATGTGTAAACACATGTGCAGTGTACACAGTAGTGTCACCTCCCCATGGTAGTGTCCAGTGAACAGCAGAGGTGGGTATCAACTGCATGTCTACACAGTACTGCTGCTGTGGTGGTACCATGACTACGTGTCACTCAAACAGCAAGGGAGCTATCACATGAACAGTGCCACTGTGTGTCCCTGTGGGATGTGCACAGGACCTATGTTCCACAGCATGGTGTGTGTTGTGTCTGGAAGTAAC